>NC_056748.1:401521722-401529222 GCF_019279795.1 Protopterus annectens | reverse complement strand
TAAAAATAGTATTATTTTCTACCATTTTATTCTTTAATACTTGACTGTGAGATGGTGTCACTTGATTGTGAGATGTTCTCGACAAATAGCAAGAAGACTTTCAATTTATTCTACATTTCAGGCATCTGGCAAAATATAGCAATCTATGCATGTCTTTATTATTTGTAAGGCAAACAGAAAGGTTTTAGATAATTAAAAAGTACTGCTTTGTAAAGGTGTTATGACATGGTGAAATTACTTAAAAAAACATCAATGTCAATGTCGCATCTCCCAAAAGGAATGCTTAAGTATGAGAAAATATTTCCAGGTAAAAAGTTGCTAATTTCTATCTCACATCTACCCCTAGTTTTGCCCCTTGCATGATAATGGCATCCTTCACATGTATAACAGACAATAAAATATGGCAAAGTATAGTAGCTATCATTGTTGCCTTGGTTTAGGCAGTAATATTTGCTACACAAAACATCTTGCATCCGCTGACATTGGCCACTGCTTGTAACCATTATTATCACAATGCAGAATGATAATTCATTCAGGTCACAGGCAAATATCTCTTTCTGTATTTGATTTAACTTCCATTTATACCCTAGGCCTTTTTTTGTTACAGAGTCATTCCGCAGAAGTAGGTAAGTAATGCTATTCTTCTATAAGTGATATATGGGAATGGGTATATGCTAGCTTTTTTGCCCCATAATGTTGTTCCAGTTAATCATCGTCTGATGAAACCCTCCCCCCTTCCTCATAGTAGGGATGCCATGGATGGGAGAAAAGGGGAATGGAAGAGGGAGCTTTGTGTGAGCTGTACCTCCCTGGGACTGGCACAGGTAGGTAGGTAGTAATACTGGTGGCAGAAGAGTGGTAAGCAGACAGTGGCAGACATGTTGACCTGAACTCACCTCTAAATGCTGAAGTCTTATGAAGCTAAATGGTTTATGAGACATAGTTCTGATAATGCAACTGCCCTGCACACTAAGGTAACCATACTTCTTCATCTATCCCACCCTTTGCAATCTGGCTATCTCTTTCTTGCTTTGGCCTGTTCCAGAGCTTGACAGGGATATGCCTCTCAAGCACACTTCTCCTCCCTCTAGGATAGGCATGCCCATTCACCCTAGCCTGTTCAGGTAAGTACACGTGTGTCATTTAGATTATAGTCATGGTTTTATCCCTCTATGCCATTGACACTGCTCCAAGACTTTGCTAGCCTTGACTCTAAATAATTCAGTGATAAACTAAGCAACATCTGCAGTTCATTTCACTGGACAAAAGCCATCCAAACAGACCCACTCTCTGATACAGAAACATTCCTTATAAAGTTGAAAAAAGGAGAATTTGTTTCCAGATTGTTAAAAAAACTGTTTCTTGTAGATATGAGCCTTGTAATTCTATGTAAAATACAAAAGAAGTTACAGTATTATCAAATAACCCCAGGAAAAAGAGTAAAGTTGTGGGTGTGTGGAGACTCCAGGGGAGAAAATGCTGGTAATTTCACTCTGAAGTAAGATGAAAGGCAAATAAGTGGCAAATCAAACACAAATAAAAGCAAAAAGCCACTTGCTGTAATGAGACTAGGAAGAATGAATGTGAGTAACTTTAAGTGTAACACAAGTTTATTTATCTGATGAAGTCCTTTGGATGAAAAGCGAATAAATAAACTTGTCATGCTTAGAACTGCCCACATTCATTCCTTGCAGTCTCAGTACACCAAGTGGCTTTTTGCTTTTATTGGTGTTTCCACTCTGTAGTTTAGAACAGTTAGAGAGATACCTGAAAAGAATACTGGTGACAAAGCCTAGATTTGTAATTTCCCCTTGGGAAAGACATTCTATGTGCATTGGTCTTATGCACATTTCTTAAAGAAACAGAAGTCTAAAGCTTTAACAGTCATTAATTCATTCTCTAATAACCCACTTAATACAGTTCAGGGTCATGAGAGCACAGCAGTCAGTTCTGGTACTCACTGTGTACATGGCAGTCAAAATAAGCCTGAACAAGATGACAGCTCATCAAAGGAGGTGCACACAAACTTGTAGAATGCACACATATGGCCAGTTTGGAGGATCATCACTTTTCTGTGGCACTACTTTGAGATATAAAATATTTTAATTTTTACTAAGTTGCAAATTCAAAGAAAAAATATGCTGCAGCTGAAAGTATAATTGTGGAAAATCTTTTGAGGATTTTCTCCCTACTGCATTATCCTGTGGCTCCCTACCCAGTGACACACGTCCATTATTAGGTCTGCCAGCCACCTCCTAAACCCACGGACCATCTCCAAAAGGACTGGGGTCATCATGGTAGTTGTGGCCATCCAGTGGGGGACTGGCCTTTCACATCCACTCTTTATTGTTTTCCTATTCTTAGGATCTAACCCTGTTGCTTCCCCTCTGCCTATGGTCCTTTGTGGTATGTTTGAGGGGCAAGCATGTAATGGGGACATGCGACATATCACACCACCTCCATAGCAGCTCTGCCTTCTTCCCACACTATTCCCCCCTTTGGCTTCTGCCTCCTACTGTGATGTTCCTAGCATATACCAGGAATAATCACAGCAGACGGACTCAAAGCCTCTTACCCGTCATAGATGGTAACACCAGTCCCTCCTTGCCACTCCATCAGATGCCCAAGATTCTAATTGAACTCAGGTTACCTGGGTTTAGTCATAGCGTTTTTTCTCTATACCACCAAAATAGCATTTATAATTGTGAAAATTTGAGAGAAATGCTGTAATTTCTTAGTGACAATAAAACATTCATCCTGCCCTGCCTAAAACATAGTTTATTGACTAAAGTTGATACTGGAACAAATAACAAACCTGGCAATAACTGGAAAATAGATGGGAAACGATATAAATGCCTATATTATTCAGACCTATGTGCCATATGTGTTTTCTTCTATAGAACCTTTTTAAATGCACATATTATCTGAGAAATATGTATATACACAAGTATGTAAGCAGTCCATTAAACACACCAAGACATTACTATAGAACATCAGGATTTTTTGGAATTGACTTCCAACTTCCAGAATTCAGATGCCTTCAAAACCAGTGGTGCACCATCCATTTATGGCTACTATATCCTAAAACAGATGTAAACTTATATGCACCATAGCAATTAAACAGTTTGTTGGTAAATGACCATTCCTGTGGTACAGAGTGATGAAGCTCTGTCTAGTGCCCATATTACCTGAGATCAGTTAGTGGCTCATGCTATAGAGGAGTCAGGCATGTAAGGATAGGATTAAGTAGCTGATGCCAGCTTGCATATCCTGGAGGTAGAATGGGAGATGATTGGTCTCATTTCAGTGCTAACATCTACTGCAGAAAGAGAGAGACAGACAGACAGAGAGGTATACGGTATGAATCATTATATGCCAGAGACATGCCTGAGTCTGCAGAGCTGCTCGTGCATTGTGCCTTTATGATATGTTTGGCATTTAAACTGTAATGTTATCTTTCTTAACTAGTAGATCAGCTTCCTTATCATTGATACCTTTTGGCTACAAGCAGTGATAATAATCAGGCTACATTATTTAGTCTTAGTTTCTCATGATAAATGTTGGCCACAAGCATTGATAACAATCAGACAGCTTGTATTTGTTCTTAATGTTTCATCCTATACACAAAAGCACTTTTGACAACTGATTATTAAAATAGCAAACACTCTTATTCAGTTTTTAATGCATAGACTCCATTGCAATGCAAACTAAAATGCATGTTTTATCTGTAATACTTCATCCTACACATAAAACACCTTTGCCTAACAATTATTAAAATAGTGAATAAACCTTTTCTACTGCTAAGAGCAAACATCCAACCATCAACTTTTTAATAACCTACTTTATTCTTTAGAGGAATGTGGGAATACCACAGGCTATCATTTTGAAGCTCATTTTGGGCACTGTATCAGTCTGTCAAAGAACACATACATACACTCATTCATGTACTGCACACATGCCTTTGTAAAATTTGGAAGATTACTGATTAATCTACTAGGCTGCGGTGGTGGTGCTGCGGTAGCGTTGTTGCCTCACAGTTAGACGTTGTCCGTTCGATTCTCAGTTAGAGCGTCTTCTGTGGGTGACATGCGTGAATGGGCATTCCTTCGTTGAAGGTTGTGCGTTAGGCCCGGCAAGCCAGCACGTAAAACTCTACTGCCAATTATTAGCGGACTGGAGTTCCACTGTGGTGACCCCTAACCAGGAAATGCCGAAAGACACAAACAAACTGATTAATCTACTAGATTTTTTTTGTAGATGGGTGGTAATCTAAATCACCACAAGAAGCTGATATGGACACAGGAGAGGCTAGAAGGGTTTTCAGTGAAGGTAGCTCAACCAAGAATTGAACTGAAAAAAACCTCTTGCTGCGAAACAATACTTTTTGCTGTTTTTTAACCAACAAAATCATTATCAAATATTCTTACCTCTCATGGCACTAAACAGTTCTGAAAAGAAGACTCAGTTTATACAAGTATAAGGACAAGTTAACTGTCCTCCAAGGTGTAGATTAAACAATTCAGATTGTTGCCCATTTCATGAAACTTGGTGCTAATAAATGAATGCCAGAAAAATCTCAGAAGAAGGTTTAACTATAAGCTAATGCATTATTAAGGCAATATTTTATTTATTTATTTATTTATTTGGTATTTGTTAACTGGGTTAGTCCATCTGAGCCAATGGCCCGTTTTCAGTGGAGACCAGAGGAGAAAAGCTCTAGCATTAAAACCAACAAAAATTACATACTAGTCAATATCCAAAAACCAAATAAACAAAATGTGAGATTAAAAAAGACTTAATAAATCTAAAGAATAAGCATACATAGTGATAGTATTGACATATCTTTCCCATTGTAGCAAACTATCAGTACTGAAACACTCAGCAGATTAGCAATCAAGTTCAGATGTAGAAAAGAGGTGGAAATAAAAAGGAATGGAAATCGAAATTAAGGAGGATTTTGGCAGCGGCAAGATCTTGAGTTAATAAAGTAATGCGTGACTTCAGTTTTGAAACAGCTGGATCTAGTCATGCTACTGAGGTTAGATGGGAACCTATTCTAAGCAAGGGATACTGAGTGTTTGTAGAAGAGTTTACCAATCATTTTGTTTGGTTTATAGATGTCAAGAAGGTGCTGGTCAGAGCTATGAAGTGAATGTGCAGGGATGTAAAGGGACACTATGGCAGAAAGAGATGGACAGGTTCAGGTTTTTTAAGCAGGGAGTGTGTGAGCTACAACTGGGAAAGCAGTAAGAGCTGGGAGAAATCCAGCCATTGAAGCTGTTTCAGGGCAAGGCAATGATATGGTTTATATGGTTGGTTACAGGCGAATCTAGCTATGTTGTTGTATGTTTGTTCAAGTTTGGAGAGAAGGGCTGACTGGAGATGGATAAGGGTAGGGGAGGCATAGAGAAGACATGGAGAGAGGAAGGCTTGGGCTAGGGTGGGTTTGGAGTTAGGAGCAAGGATTTTTTTTTTATTTCTGTAGAGAAGACCCAGATTCTGATTAGTTGTTAGGATACAGGGTTAAATGTGTGGAATTTAAACTGGTCATCAATTATTGTACCGAGTAACTTAGTGTGAGGTTCTGCTTTGATGAGGGTGTTATCTGAAGAAAAATGATAAAGATGTATTTATGGTGGGAGAGAGATTTGGGAAGAAATAATAGGAGCTTAGTATTTTTGGGGCTAAGTATAAGTTGGTACTCTACGAGCCCTTTTTCCATTTTTCCATGGATGAGAAAGAGTTTTGGGTGATGGAAGGAAGACTAGTGATGCTGTCAGCAGAACAGATAAGAGTACAGTCATCTGCGTATTGTATAAGGGAGGAGGTGATGCAGGAGGACTAAAGATGATTGGTGACTATGTTGAATAGGAGGGGGTGAAAACTGAGCCTTGAGGGATACCAGTTTGGATAGGTAGGAAAGGGGAGCAGGTAGATTGCCATCTGACAGACTGGAGCCTGTTTGACAGATAGCTCAAGCACCAGTGAATAGTAGAGGGGGAAAGGTTTAGATTAGTTAGTTTAGTAATATACAAACTAAGTGCCTAAAAGTGAATAAATAAGCTGAGGTGCAGAGTGCTATGTAGCTCACCACTTTGTACAGTCATACAGAAAAACTGGGCATCTGTTTTGTGAAGATATGCAAAAGACAAACTGAACAAGTCCATAGTTCCTTATTGTAAGGATGCTCTGTGATGGTGTCTACCAAAACTTTAATGAATAATAAGTAAAGAAAAATCATAAAGCAGCTTTCATATTTTATATTCACAAGCATGATTAGTACAGTTTTCTGAACAAAAACACAGTTGTGATCAATATGCATTAATTAAACATGTAATTATTTTCCATCCCCTCTTTGTACAGCTAAGTATGGGTTGGCAGTATGAGCTTACCAAATAAGAGCATTGGCCTACTAAAAAGAAGCTGTGTTTCCCTCTGGGTTTCTAATTAACTAATTATTAAGCTCTCTTGATGTCTATTGCCGCTAACTGCATTGCATATACCATGTATTCTATATTCAGAAGTGCACCCCTAGAAAGTTAATATACATGACATACCTGAATGCTGCAAACCTTTTTAGTTAACTGTTTTGGCTCAGACTGTTTGAGTTCATGTACTGAGTGCAAGAAAATTTGGCTTTGTAAAATGTAAAACCAGAGCCAAGGAATGCAGCACAAAAATTCATCTCAAGCAAGAGAAACATTTAGATTTAGTTTAAAAAAATTAATGAGCTTGGTTGCAATAATGCAGTCACAGCTGCATTATTGCAGCATCCACAGATAAAGTCATGCTGTCCGCGATAAAATGAATGTGGCCGACATGTTATACTTTGCACAGTATACTGTGTTTTCTTTGGAGTTATTTACCCTACAAATACTGTTCATTGTGCAGCACAATTGTTTTTTATGGGCAACAGGAGGAGCCTGATTATACCAAATGCGGATGACACAGTGTGCTTTGCAATTTGTGATTATGGCTAAGCAACGTACAGCAATTTAAAAAAAATCACAAGAAAGTAGCATGTGACATTATTCTGTTGAACAGTAAACAGTGCAGTCCACCATAGAATTAAAATAGCATACAGATGATATTCTCTGCAAGGCAGCAGAAATATAGATAGCAACATGAAAACAATTTTACTAATTGGAGATGAAACATCTTTCTTTGCACTATATGATCACAGAAAGCAGCACATAGTAATGTAGACCTGAAGCAGAATTCAAAGTCAAGTTTCCCATAAAAAAATAAACACCCAAGTCCAGTGCTTGGCAGAGAGAGATATCCTCACCACCTTATTTAATATATTCAGCTCAATGGTCACTTGCATTTGACAAACTCAGTTTGCATTGTCTCCTTTAGTCACCATTGACAAAAATCACTGAAGATCACCTTGTCGAATCTACAGGTTTAAGAAAATGCAAATTAACTAAGTAACAGCTTGCAATTGACACTAACATGATACTCAGATATTCCAATAATGCAACACTGAAGTATGCACAA